>NW_020528800.1:0-16619 GCF_003368295.1 Carassius auratus | reverse complement strand
GAAATAGTGTTTCTGTTCAAATGAAGTGAAATCAAGCCCAAATCTGCTCAAAAGCTTTTCTCTCTATTAGAGAAAGCTGTTTCATTCAGTATTCAGTGCAAATCTTGCCAAACTGAAAGATGCTTATGCCTTATGAAATACAATGTTTTCTGCAATGCTGTAAGACAGTTTTTAATGTGTTAGAAGTTATATGCACAAAAACTTATGTTAGGACTTCAATGATCAAGATTGTCAGTTTACAGCTTTCTGAGTCCAGTAATGTTGAAATAGTGTTTCTGTTCAAATGAAGTGAAATCAAGCCCAAATCTGCTCAAAAGCTTTTCTCTCTATTAGAGAAAGCTGTTTCATTCAGTATTCAGTGCAAATCTTGCCAAACTGAAAGATGCTTATGCCTTATGAAATACAATGTTTTCTGCAATGCTGTAAGACAGTTTTTAATGTGTTAGAAGTTATATGCACAAAAACTTATGTTAGGACTTCAATGATCAAGATTGTCAGTTTACAGCTTTCTGAGTCCAGTAATGTTGAAATAGTGTTTCTGTTCAAATGAAGTGAAATCAAGCCCAAATCTGCTCAAAAGCTTTTCTCTCTATTAGAGAAAGCTGTTTCATTCAGTATTCAGTGCAAATCTTGCCAAACTGAAAGATGCTTATGCCTTATGAAATACAATGTTTTCTGCAATGCTGTAAGACAGTTTTTAATGTGTTAGAAGTTATATGCACAAAAACTTATGTTAGGACTTCAATGATCAAGATTGTCAGTTTACAGCTTTCTGAGTCCAGTAATGTTGAAATAGTGTTTCTGTTCAAATGAAGTGAAATCAAGCCCAAATCTGCTCAAAAGCTTTTCTCTCTATTAGAGAAAGCTGTTTCATTCAGTATTCAGTGCAAATCTTGCCAAACTGAAAGATGCTTATGCCTTATGAAATACAATGTTTTCTGCAATGCTGTAAGACAGTTTTTAATGTGTTAGAAGTTATATGCACAAAAAACTTATGTTAGGACTTCAATGATCAAGATTGTCAGTTTACAGCTTTCTGAGTCCAGTAATGTTGAAATAGTGTTTCTGTTCAAATGAAGTGAAATCAAGCCCAAATCTGCTCAAAAGCTTTTCTCTCTATTAGAGAAAGCTGTTTCATTCAGTATTCAGTGCAAATCTTGCCAAACTGAAAGATGCTTATGCCTTATGAAATACAATGTTTTCTGCAATGCTGTAAGACAGTTTTTAATGTGTTAGAAGTTATATGCACAAAAACTTATGTTAGGACTTCAATGATCAAGATTGTCAGTTTACAGCTTTCTGAGTCCAGTAATGCTGAAATAGTGTTTCTGTTCAAATGAAGTGAAATCAAGCCCAAATCTGCTCAAAAGCTTTTCTCTCTATTAGAGAAAGCTGTTTCATTCAGTATTCAGTGCAAATCTTGCCAAACTGAAAATGCTTATGTCTTATGAAATACAATGTTTTCTGCAATGCTGTAAGACAGTTTTTAATGTGTTAGAAGTTATATGCACAAAAACTTATGTTAGGACTTCAATGATCAAGATTGTCAGTTTACAGCTTTCTGAGTCCAGTAATGTTGAAATAGTGTTTCTGTTCAAATGAAGTGAAATCAAGCCCAAATCTGCTCAAAAGCTTTTCTCTCTATTAGAGAAAGCTGTTTCATTCAGTATTCAGTGCAAATCTTGCCAAACTGAAACATGCTTATGCCTTATGAAATACAATGTTTTCTGCAATGCTGTAAGACAGTTTTTAATGTGTTAGAAGTTATATGCACAAAAACTTATGTTAGGACTTCAATGATCAAGATTGTCAGTTTACAGCTTTCTGAGTCCAGTAATGCTGAAATAGTGTTTCTGTTCAAATGAAGTGAAATCAAGCCCAAATCTGCTCAAAAGCTTTTCTCTCTATTAGAGAAAGCTGTTTCATTCAGTATTCAGTGCAAATCTTGCCAAACTGAAAATGCTTATGCCTTATGAAATACAATGTTTTCTGCAATGCTGTAAGACAGTTTTTAATGTGTTAGAAGTTATATGCACAAAAACTATGTTAGGACTTCAATGATCAAGATTGTCAGTTTACAGCTTTCTGAGTCCAGTAATGCTGAAATAGTGTTTCTGTTCAAATGAAGTGAAATCAAGCCCAAATCTGCTCAAAAGCTTTTCTCTCTATTAGAGAAAGCTGTTTCATTCAGTATTCAGTGCAAATCTTGCCAAACTGAAACATGCTTATGCCTTATGAAATACAATGTTTTCTGCAATGCTGTAAGACAGTTTTTAATGTGTTAGAAGTTATATGCACAAAAACTATGTTAGGACTTCAATGATCAAGATTGTCAGTTTACAGCTTTCTGAGTCCAGTAATGCTGAAATAGTGTTTCTGTTCAAATGAAGTGAAATCAAGCCCAAATCTGCTCAAAAGCTTTTCTCTCTATTAGAGAAAGCTGTTTCATTCAGTATTCAGTGCAAATCTTGCCAAACTGAAACAATGCTTATGCCTTATGAAATACAATGTTTTCTGCAATGCTGTAAGACAGTTTTTAATGTGTTAGAAGTTATATGCACAAAAACTTATGTTAGGACTTCAATGATCAAGATTGTCAGTTTACAGCTTTCTGAGTCCAGTAATGCTGAAATAGTGTTTCTGTTCAAATGAAGTGAAATCAAGCCCAAATCTGCTCAAAAGCTTTTCTCTCTATTAGAGAAAGCTGTTTCATTCAGTATTCAGTGCAAATCTTGCCAAACTGAAAAATGCTTATGCCTTATGAAATACAATGTTTTCTGCAATGCTGTAAGACAGTTTTTAATGTGTTAGAAGTTATATGCACAAAAACTTATGTTAGGACTTCAATGATCAAGATTGTCAGTTTACAGCTTTCTGAGTCCAGTAATGCTGAAATAGTGTTTCTGTTCAAATGAAGTGAAATCAAGCCCAAATCTGCTCAAAAGCTTTTCTCTCTATTAGAGAAAGCTGTTTCATTCAGTATTCAGTGCAAATCTTGCCAAACTGAAACATGCTTATGCCTTATGAAATACAATGTTTTCTGCAATGCTGTAAGACAGTTTTTAATGTGTTAGAAGTTATATGCACAAAAACTTATGTTAGGACTTCAATGATCAAGATTGTCAGTTTACAGCTTTCTGAGTCCAGTAATGCTGAAATAGTGTTTCTGTTCAAATGAAGTGAAATCAAGCCCAAATCTGCTCAAAAGCTTTTCTCTCTATTAGAGAAAGCTGTTTCATTCAGTATTCAGTGCAAATCTTGCCAAACTGAAACATGCTTATGCCTTATGAAATACAATGTTTTCTGCAATGCTGTAAGACAGTTTTTAATGTGTTAGAAGTTATATGCACAAAAACTATGTTAGGACTTCAATGATCAAGATTGTCAGTTTACAGCTTTCTGAGTCCAGTAATGCTGAAATAGTGTTTCTGTTCAAATGAAGTGAAATCAAGCCCAAATCTGCTCAAAAGCTTTTCTCTCTATTAGAGAAAGCTGTTTCATTCAGTATTCAGTGCAAATCTTGCCAAACTGAAAATGCTTATGCCTTATGAAATACAATGTTTTCTGCAATGCTGTAAGACAGTTTTTAATGTGTTAGAAGTTATATGCACAAAAACTTATGTTAGGACTTCAATGATCAAGATTGTCAGTTTACAGCTTTCTGAGTCCAGTAATGTTGAAATAGTGTTTCTGTTCAAATGAAGTGAAATCAAGCCCAAATCTGCTCAAAAGCTTTTCTCTCTATTAGAGAAAGCTGTTTCATTCAGTATTCAGTGCAAATCTTGCCAAACTGAAACATGCTTATGCCTTATGAAATACAATGTTTTCTGCAATGCTGTAAGACAGTTTTTAATGTGTTAGAAGTTATATGCACAAAAACTATGTTAGGACTTCAATGATCAAGATTGTCAGTTTACAGCTTTCTGAGTCCAGTAATGTTGAAATAGTGTTTCTGTTCAAATGAAGTGAAATCAAGCCCAAATCTGCTCAAAAGCTTTTCTCTCTATTAGAGAAAGCTGTTTCATTCAGTATTCAGTGCAAATCTTGCCAAACTGAAACATGCTTATGCCTTATGAAATACAATGTTTTCTGCAATGCTGTAAGACAGTTTTTAATGTGTTAGAAGTTATATGCACAAAAACTTATGTTAGGACTTCAATGATCAAGATTGTCAGTTTACAGCTTTCTGAGTCCAGTAATGTTGAAATAGTGTTTCTGTTCAAATGAAGTGAAATCAAGCCCAAATCTGCTCAAAAGCTTTTCTCTCTATTAGAGAAAGCTGTTTCATTCAGTATTCAGTGCAAATCTTGCCAAACTGAAAGATGCTTATGCCTTATGAAATACAATGTTTTCTGCAATGCTGTAAGACAGTTTTTAATGTGTTAGAAGTTATATGCACAAAAACTAATGTTAGGACTTCAATGATCAAGATTGTCAGTTTACAGCTTTCTGAGTCCAGTAATGCTGAAATAGTGTTTCTGTTCAAATGAAGTGAAATCAAGCCCAAATCTGCTCAAAAGCTTTTCTCTCTATTAGAGAAAGCTGTTTCATTCAGTATTCAGTGCAAATCTTGCCAAACTGAAAGATGCTTATGCCTTATGAAATACAATGTTTTCTGCAATGCTGTAAGACAGTTTTTAATGTGTTAGAAGTTATATGCACAAAAACTAATGTTAGGACTTCAATGATCAAGATTGTCAGTTTACAGCTTTCTGAGTCCAGTAATGTTGAAATAGTGTTTCTGTTCAAATGAAGTGAAATCAAGCCCAAATCTGCTCAAAAGCTTTTCTCTCTATTAGAGAAAGCTGTTTCATTCAGTATTCAGTGCAAATCTTGCCAAACTGAAACATGCTTATGCCTTATGAAATACAATGTTTTCTGCAATGCTGTAAGACAGTTTTTAATGTGTTAGAAGTTATATGCACAAAAACTTAATGTTAGGACTTCAATGATCAAGATTGTCAGTTTACAGCTTTCTGAGTCCAGTAATGTTGAAATAGTGTTTCTGTTCAAATGAAGTGAAATCAAGCCCAAATCTGCTCAAAAGCTTTTCTCTCTATTAGAGAAAGCTGTTTCATTCAGTATTCAGTGCAAATCTTGCCAAACTGAAAGATGCTTATGCCTTATGAAATACAATGTTTTCTGCAATGCTGTAAGACAGTTTTTAATGTGTTAGAAGTTATATGCACAAAAACTTATGTTAGGACTTCAATGATCAAGATTGTCAGTTTACAGCTTTCTGAGTCCAGTAATGCTGAAATAGTGTTTCTGTTCAAATGAAGTGAAATCAAGCCCAAATCTGCTCAAAAGCTTTTCTCTCTATTAGAGAAAGCTGTTTCATTCAGTATTCAGTGCAAATCTTGCCAAACTGAAAGATGCTTATGCCTTATGAAATACAATGTTTTCTGCAATGCTGTAAGACAGTTTTTAATGTGTTAGAAGTTATATGCACAAAAACTTATGTTAGGACTTCAATGATCAAGATTGTCAGTTTACAGCTTTCTGAGTCCAGTAATGTTGAAATAGTGTTTCTGTTCAAATGAAGTGAAATCAAGCCCAAATCTGCTCAAAAGCTTTTCTCTCTATTAGAGAAAGCTGTTTCATTCAGTATTCAGTGCAAATCTTGCCAAACTGAAAATGCTTATGCCTTATGAAATACAATGTTTTCTGCAATGCTGTAAGACAGTTTTTAATGTGTTAGAAGTTATATGCACAAAAACTAATGTTAGGACTTCAATGATCAAGATTGTCAGTTTACAGCTTTCTGAGTCCAGTAATGTTGAAATAGTGTTTCTGTTCAAATGAAGTGAAATCAAGCCCAAATCTGCTCAAAAGCTTTTCTCTCTATTAGAGAAAGCTGTTTCATTCAGTATTCAGTGCAAATCTTGCCAAACTGAAAATGCTTATGCCTTATGAAATACAATGTTTTCTGCAATGCTGTAAGACAGTTTTTAATGTGTTAGAAGTTATATGCACAAAAACTAATGTTAGGACTTCAATGATCAAGATTGTCAGTTTACAGCTTTCTGAGTCCAGTAATGTTGAAATAGTGTTTCTGTTCAAATGAAGTGAAATCAAGCCCAAATCTGCTCAAAAGCTTTTCTCTCTATTAGAGAAAGCTGTTTCATTCAGTATTCAGTGCAAATCTTGCCAAACTGAAAGATGCTTATGCCTTATGAAATACAATGTTTTCTGCAATGCTGTAAGACAGTTTTTAATGTGTTAGAAGTTATATGCACAAAAACTTATGTTAGGACTTCAATGATCAAGATTGTCAGTTTACAGCTTTCTGAGTCCAGTAATGTTGAAATAGTGTTTCTGTTCAAATGAAGTGAAATCAAGCCCAAATCTGCTCAAAAGCTTTTCTCTCTATTAGAGAAAGCTGTTTCATTCAGTATTCAGTGCAAATCTTGCCAAACTGAAAGATGCTTATGCCTTATGAAATACAATGTTTTCTGCAATGCTGTAAGACAGTTTTTAATGTGTTAGAAGTTATATGCACAAAAACTAATGTTAGGACTTCAATGATCAAGATTGTCAGTTTACAGCTTTCTGAGTCCAGTAATGTTGAAATAGTGTTTCTGTTCAAATGAAGTGAAATCAAGCCCAAATCTGCTCAAAAGCTTTTCTCTCTATTAGAGAAAGCTGTTTCATTCAGTATTCAGTGCAAATCTTGCCAAACTGAAAGATGCTTATGCCTTATGAAATACAATGTTTTCTGCAATGCTGTAAGACAGTTTTTAATGTGTTAGAAGTTATATGCACAAAAACTATGTTAGGACTTCAATGATCAAGATTGTCAGTTTACAGCTTTCTGAGTCCAGTAATGTTGAAATAGTGTTTCTGTTCAAATGAAGTGAAATCAAGCCCAAATCTGCTCAAAAGCTTTTCTCTCTATTAGAGAAAGCTGTTTCATTCAGTATTCAGTGCAAATCTTGCCAAACTGAAAGATGCTTATGCCTTATGAAATACAATGTTTTCTGCAATGCTGTAAGACAGTTTTTAATGTGTTAGAAGTTATATGCACAAAAACTATGTTAGGACTTCAATGATCAAGATTGTCAGTTTACAGCTTTCTGAGTCCAGTAATGTTGAAATAGTGTTTCTGTTCAAATGAAGTGAAATCAAGCCCAAATCTGCTCAAAAGCTTTTCTCTCTATTAGAGAAAGCTGTTTCATTCAGTATTCAGTGCAAATCTTGCCAAACTGAAAGATGCTTATGCCTTATGAAATACAATGTTTTCTGCAATGCTGTAAGACAGTTTTTAATGTGTTAGAAGTTATATGCACAAAAACTAATGTTAGGACTTCAATGATCAAGATTGTCAGTTTACAGCTTTCTGAGTCCAGTAATGTTGAAATAGTGTTTCTGTTCAAATGAAGTGAAATCAAGCCCAAATCTGCTCAAAAGCTTTTCTCTCTATTAGAGAAAGCTGTTTCATTCAGTATTCAGTGCAAATCTTGCCAAACTGAAAGATGCTTATGCCTTATGAAATACAATGTTTTCTGCAATGCTGTAAGACAGTTTTTAATGTGTTAGAAGTTATATGCACAAAAACTTATGTTAGGACTTCAATGATCAAGATTGTCAGTTTACAGCTTTCTGAGTCCAGTAATGTTGAAATAGTGTTTCTGTTCAAATGAAGTGAAATCAAGCCCAAATCTGCTCAAAAGCTTTTCTCTCTATTAGAGAAAGCTGTTTCATTCAGTATTCAGTGCAAATCTTGCCAAACTGAAAGATGCTTATGCCTTATGAAATACAATGTTTTCTGCAATGCTGTAAGACAGTTTTTAATGTGTTAGAAGTTATATGCACAAAAACTTATGTTAGGACTTCAATGATCAAGATTGTCAGTTTACAGCTTTCTGAGTCCAGTAATGTTGAAATAGTGTTTCTGTTCAAATGAAGTGAAATCAAGCCCAAATCTGCTCAAAAGCTTTTCTCTCTATTAGAGAAAGCTGTTTCATTCAGTATTCAGTGCAAATCTTGCCAAACTGAAAGATGCTTATGCCTTATGAAATACAATGTTTTCTGCAATGCTGTAAGACAGTTTTTAATGTGTTAGAAGTTATATGCACAAAAACTAATGTTAGGACTTCAATGATCAAGATTGTCAGTTTACAGCTTTCTGAGTCCAGTAATGTTGAAATAGTGTTTCTGTTCAAATGAAGTGAAATCAAGCCCAAATCTGCTCAAAAGCTTTTCTCTCTATTAGAGAAAGCTGTTTCATTCAGTATTCAGTGCAAATCTTGCCAAACTGAAAGATGCTTATGCCTTATGAAATACAATGTTTTCTGCAATGCTGTAAGACAGTTTTTAATGTGTTAGAAGTTATATGCACAAAAACTAATGTTAGGACTTCAATGATCAAGATTGTCAGTTTACAGCTTTCTGAGTCCAGTAATGTTGAAATAGTGTTTCTGTTCAAATGAAGTGAAATCAAGCCCAAATCTGCTCAAAAGCTTTTCTCTCTATTAGAGAAAGCTGTTTCATTCAGTATTCAGTGCAAATCTTGCCAAACTGAAAGATGCTTATGCCTTATGAAATACAATGTTTTCTGCAATGCTGTAAGACAGTTTTTAATGTGTTAGAAGTTATATGCACAAAAACTAATGTTAGGACTTCAATGATCAAGATTGTCAGTTTACAGCTTTCTGAGTCCAGTAATGTTGAAATAGTGTTTCTGTTCAAATGAAGTGAAATCAAGCCCAAATCTGCTCAAAAGCTTTTCTCTCTATTAGAGAAAGCTGTTTCATTCAGTATTCAGTGCAAATCTTGCCAAACTGAAAGATGCTTATGCCTTATGAAATACAATGTTTTCTGCAATGCTGTAAGACAGTTTTTAATGTGTTAGAAGTTATATGCACAAAAACTTATGTTAGGACTTCAATGATCAAGATTGTCAGTTTACAGCTTTCTGAGTCCAGTAATGTTGAAATAGTGTTTCTGTTCAAATGAAGTGAAATCAAGCCCAAATCTGCTCAAAAGCTTTTCTCTCTATTAGAGAAAGCTGTTTCATTCAGTATTCAGTGCAAATCTTGCCAAACTGAAAGATGCTTATGCCTTATGAAATACAATGTTTTCTGCAATGCTGTAAGACAGTTTTTAATGTGTTAGAAGTTATATGCACAAAAACTATGTTAGGACTTCAATGATCAAGATTGTCAGTTTACAGCTTTCTGAGTCCAGTAATGTTGAAATAGTGTTTCTGTTCAAATGAAGTGAAATCAAGCCCAAATCTGCTCAAAAGCTTTTCTCTCTATTAGAGAAAGCTGTTTCATTCAGTATTCAGTGCAAATCTTGCCAAACTGAAAGATGCTTATGCCTTATGAAATACAATGTTTTCTGCAATGCTGTAAGACAGTTTTTAATGTGTTAGAAGTTATATGCACAAAAACTTATGTTAGGACTTCAATGATCAAGATTGTCAGTTTACGCTTTCTGAGTCCAGTAATGTGAAATAGTGCTTCTGTTCAAATGAAGTGAAATCAAGCCCCAAATCTGCTCAAAAGCTTTTCTCCTCTATAGAGAAAGCTGTTTCATTCAGTATTCAGTGCAAATCTTGCCAAACAGATAGTGCTTATGCCATTATGAAATACAATGTTTTCTGCAATGCTGTAAGACAGTTTTTAATGTGTTAGAAGTTATATGCACAAAACTAATGTTCGGACTGCAATGATCAAGATTGTCAGTTTACAGCTTTCTGAGTCCAGTAATGCTTGAAATAGTGCTTCTGTTCAAATGAAGTGAAATCAAGCCCAAATCTGCTCAAAAGCTTGTCTCTCTAATAGAGAATGCGGTTTCATTCAGTATTCAGTGCAAAACTCTTGCCAAACTGATAGATGCTTATGCATATGAAATACAATGTTTTTCTGCAATGCTGTAAGACAGTTTTTAATGTGTTAGAAGTTATATGCACAAAAAACTTATGTTAGGGACTTCAATGATCAAGATTGTCAGTTTACAGCTTTCTGAGTCAGTAATGCTGAAATAGTGCTTTCTGTTCAAATGAAGTGAAATCAAGCCCAAATCTGCTCAAAAAGCTTGTCTCTCTAATAGAGAATGCTGTTTCATTCAGTATTCAGTGCAAATCTTGCCAACTGATAGATGCTTTATGCCTATGAAATACAATGTTTTCTGCAATGCTGTAAGACAGTTTTTAATGTGTTAGAAGTTATATGCACAAAAACTTATGTTAGGACTTCAAATGATCAAGATTGTCAGTTTACAGCTTTCTGAGTCCAGTAATGCTGAAATAGTGTTCTGTTCAAATGAAGTGAAATCAGCCCAAATCTGCTCAAAAGCTTGTCTCTCTATTAGAGAAAGCTGTTTCATTCAGTATTTCAGTGCAAATCTTGCCAAACTGAAACAAGCTTATGCCTTATGAATACAATGTTTTCTGCAATGCTGTAAGACAGTTTTTAATGTGTTAGAAGTTATATGCACAAAAACTTATGTTAGGACTTCAATGATCAAGATTGTCAGTTTACAGCTTTCTGAGTCCAGTAATGTTGAAATAGTGCTTCTGTTCGAAATAAAGTGAAAATCAAGCCAAATCTGCTCAAAAGCTTTGTCTCTCTATAGAGAAAGCTGTTTCATTCAGTATTCAGTGCAAATCTTGCCAAATGATAAATGCTTATGCCATATGAAATAACAATGTTTTTCTGCAATGCTGTAAGACAGTTTTTAATGTGTTAGAAGTTATATGCACAAAACTTATGTTAGGACTTCAATGATCAAGATTGTCAGTTTAACAGCTTTCTGAGTCCAGTATGCTTGAAATTAGTGCTTCTGTTCAAATGAAAGTGAAATCAAGCCCCAAATCTGCTCAAAAAGCTTTTCTCTCTATTAGAGAAAAGCTGTTTCATTCAGTATTTCAGTGCAAATCTTGCCAAACTGAAACATGCTTATGTCTTATGAAATAAATGTTTTCTGCAATGCTGTAAGACAGTTTTAAATGTGTTAGAAAGTTATATGCACAAAAACTAATGATTAGGACTCAATGATCAAAGATTGTCAGTTTACAGCTTCTGAGTCCAGTAATGTTGAAATAGTGTTCTGTTTCAAATGAAGTGAAATCAAGCCCAAATCTGCTCAAAAGCTTTTCTCCTCTATTCAGAGAAAGCTGTTTCATTCAGTATTCAGTGCAAATCTTGCCAAACTGAAACATGCTTATGTCTTATGAAATAAAATGTTTTCTGCAATGCTGTAAGACAGTTTTTAATGTGTAGAAGTTATATGCCACAAAAACTAATGATAGGACTGCAATGAATCAAGATTGTCAGTTTACAGCTTTCTGAGTCCAGTAATGTTGAAATAGTGCTTCTGTTCAATGAAGTGAAATCAAGCCCAAATCTGCTCAAAGCTTTTCTCTCTATTAGAAAAGCTGTTTCATTCAGTATTCAGTGCAAATCTTGCCAAACTGAGAACATGCTTATGTCTTATGAAATAAAATGTTTTCTGCAATGCTGTAAGACAGTTTTTAATGTGTTAGAAGTTATATACACAAAAACTAATGTTAGGACTGCAATGATCAAGATTGTCAGTTTAACAGCTTTCTGAGTCCAGTAATGCTTGAAATAGTGCTTCTGTTCAAATGAAGTGAAATCAAGCCCAAATCTGCTCAAAAGCTTTTCTCTCTATTAGAGAAAGCTGTTTCATTCAGTATTCAGTGCAAATCTTGCCAAACTGAAAGATGCTTATGCCTTATGAAATACAATGTTTTCTGCAATGCTGTAAGACAGTTTTTAATGTGTTAGAAGTTATATGCACAAAAACTTATGTTAGGACTTCAATGATCAAGATTGTCAGTTTACAGCTTTCTGAGTCCAGTAATGTTGAAATAGTGTTTCTGTTCAAATGAAGTGAAATCAAGCCCAAATCTGCTCAAAAGCTTTTCTCTCTATTAGAGAAAGCTGTTTCATTCAGTATTCAGTGCAAATCTTGCCAAACTGAAAGATGCTTATGCCTTATGAAATACAATGTTTTCTGCAATGCTGTAAGACAGTTTTTAATGTGTTAGAAGTTATATGCACAAAAACTAATGTTAGGACTTCAATGATCAAGATTGTCAGTTTACAGCTTTCTGAGTCCAGTAATGTTGAAATAGTGCTTCTGTTCAAATGAAGTGAAATCAAGCCCAAATCTGCTCAAAAGCTTTTCTCTCTATTAGAGAAAGCTGTTTCATTCAGTATTCAGTGCAAATCTTGCCAAACTGAAAGATGCTTATGCCTTATGAAATACAATGTTTTCTGCAATGCTGTAAGACAGTTTTTAATGTGTTAGAAGTTATATGCACAAAAACGTCCCTAGGTTACGTATGTAACCCTAGTTCCTTGAGGGAACGAGACGCTGCGTCGAACGCTTTGGGAACGCCTGAGAACAACTCTGAATATCGTGTGCAATCTGTCCAATCGGACGGGCGTGACGTCACGGGCAGGGTGACGTAGCGACCAGGAAGCTATATAAGCACGTGCCGTGCAGCTGGCTTCAGCTTCGAGTAGGGAAGCAAGCGCCGGCAGGGGTGCCGGGAGTATGGCTCTGCGACGCAGCGTCTCGTTCCCTCAAGGAACTAGGGTTACATACGTAACCTAGGGACGTTCCTTTTCGGGAACTCGAGCTGCGTCGAAACGCTTTGGGGAACGATGTGCCAACGCTGCCAGACTACCAAACCCTGCCTAGTGTGTATCCGAAGAGCACAGCTTAGGCGAGAGAACAGAAGAGCCAGGAGCGGCTCGCATATCAAGATCGTAAAATCTGACAAATGTAGAGGGCGTGGACCACCCCGCAGCGTTGCAGATGTCCAAGAGGGACACACCTGCTAGAGAAGGCCTTAGAGGCCGCCATACTCCGAGTAGAGTGAGCCTTGGCTCCCAAAGAAGGGGAAGACCAGAGGACTCATAGGACTCGTTGATAGCCTCGACTATCCAACGACTAAGGGTCTGCTTAGAGGCAGGGAACCCTTTTTAGGAGGACCGTAGCAAACAAGCAATTGGTCAGGTTTTCTCCACAGCAGCTCTGTGGACGTATGCGTCCAGTCCTCGAACTGGACACATACAGTTTAGCTTCACCTGGTCTGGCTCCCGAAAGGGAGGAGGACAGAAGGCCTGCAGTACGATGGGTTGTGGTGTAACAGAGGGAACTTAGGAATTAACCCGCTCGAGGGTATAAAAAATGCTTTGGCCATACCAGGGGCAAAGTCTAAGTAGGTAGGGGCCACCGAGGGCCTGACAGTTAATATTCAGAAATCGGCTCGAATGGAGCTTTACAAAGAGCCTCTACACCACAACCAAGTCCCAGGGGGAATACGGGACCGTACTGGAGGTCTCAGCCTCAGTGCACCTGGAGGAAACGTGTAACTAGGGGGTGTCTACCCACTGACTGATCATTGAAAGGGACGTGGTAAGCAGCTATGGCCGCCACGTACACCTTTAAGGTGGAGTGGGTTAACCCCGCAGAGAGCCTAGCTTGTAGAAACTCCAGAACTGTACCAACTGGGCAGTTAACAGGGTCAAGCTGGCGATCTCTGCACCATGAGGAGAAGGTTTCCACTTCAGGGCGTACAGTTTCCTCGTAGAGGGAGCTCTGGATTGGAGGGGGGTCTCAACAACCTCGGTTGAGAGACTGGAAACTATGAGCTGTGCCCCTCAGGGGCCACACCCACAGCTTCCACAACTCCGGGCGAGGGTGAAATTTTGCCCTACGCCTGAGAGAGCAGATCTGTCCTGATCGGAATCACCCATGGAGAGCCGTCGAGGAGAGATCAGATCTGCGAGCCATACTGGGCTCGGCCAGAACGGGGCTACTAACAACAGACGGACCCCGTCCCGGCGTACTCTCGCCAGAACTCCCGGAGCAGAGCGATAGGGGGAAAAGCGTACAGACGAAGCCTCGGCCAGGTCTGTACAATAGCGTCCAGTCCTAGAGGAGCTGGATGAAATAGAGAGAACCAGAGGGGACATTGCGATATCTCTTGAGTCGCAAAGAGGTCCAAAAAACTCTCCATATCTACTTCACCTTCGGGTGAAGCCCCCGGGTCTCGGCCCCTGTCTCGACAGTATGTCTGCTCCCACAGTCAATCTCCCAGGAATATACACTGCTCTGAACGAGAGGAGTTTGTCCTGGGACCACAGAAGGATCTGGTGTGCCAGCTTGTACAAGGGGCACGGATGCCGATCTCTCTGGTGACTGATATAAGAGATCGCCAATGTGTTGTCGGTGCGCACCAACACATGGTGACCTCTCAGGTCTGGGAGGAAATATTTTAATGCTCGATGCACAGCTAGCATCTTTAGACAACTGGATGCCATGTCAGATGGCGACCGCTCCACAGACCGCGGGCAGGGTGGCCACTCATGACCGCACCCCAACCGGTGAGGGACGCGTCTGTCGCTAGCGTTACACGGCGACCAAGAGCTCCCAACACCGGGCCCTGATTCAAGAACCAAGGTTTCTTCCATATGTCTAAGGCACGAAGGCATCGCCGCGTGACCTGAATAGTTCGAAAGGATTTCCCCTCGGGGAAAACCCCTTGGTCTTGAGCCACCACTGTAGGGGCCTCATGTGCAGCAGGCCAAAAGGTATCACGTTGGACGCAGCTGCCATGAGCCCTAACAGTCTCTGAAACTGCTTGACAGTGAGTGACTGGCCTTCTTTGACTCTCTTGACTGATGTGAGGATCGACTCGATCCGAGCAGGAGACATACGTGCCTGCATCGTGGTCGAATCCCATACTACGCCTAGATAGGTGGTTCTCTGAACTGGAGAAAGTACACTCTTCTTGGCATTCAGTCTCAAACCCAGCTCCCCCATATGGGCGAGAACGACACCTCGATGTCGAACCGCCATCTGCTCTGATTGAGCTAGAATCAACCAATCGTCGATATAATTTAGAATGCGGATGCCCTGCATACGGAGGGATACCAGAGCCGCATCTACACATTCGTGAACGTGCGGGGTGAGAGTGCAAGGCCGAAGGGAAGTACTCGATATTGGTAGGCTTTGCCCCTGAAAGCGAACCTCAGAGACTTCCTGTGTTGTGGAAGGATGGATATGTGGAAGTATGCGTCTTTGAGATCTATTGTGACAAACCAGTCCTCGGATCTGATTTGAGCTACATCCTGTTTGACAGTGAGCATTTTGAACTTCAGTGACATAACTGAGAGGTTTAGATGACGTAAGTCTAAGATCGGACGCAACCCCCATCCTTCTTTGGAACTATGAAATACCGGCTGTAAAACCCGGATTCCCTGTCTAGAGGAGGGACCACCTCGATGGCCGCCTTCCTTAATAGGGTATTCACTTCTTGTTCCATCACCAGAGCCTGCTGGGGCCGACTACTGTCGGTGTAACCCCATTGAATGTCGGCGGTGGATGCCGAACTGAATGCAATAGCCTCTTTCTACCGTGTGCAGGACCCATTGAGATACATTTGGCAGTAGTTTTCACGCTGCTAACTGATGTACTAAGGGAATCAGTCTCTCGAGACTGACCTCTGGTGTAAGAGGCCCCCGAAGGGGCGGCGAGCGTCTCAGCTCCGCTACGCTCACGGGCGGAAATAACTGAGAGCAGTGCTCGCTGGAGCCGCTGCACCCTGAAACTCTGGCAGGGTTGGCAGACCCACCTCCCGAGGGCACTGAGGTGAGACGGGCACCGTATAATGAGGTGGACACCGCTCTACCCCAGTAGGGGCCGCCCTCTGTAGTCGTGACTGAAATGCGTCAGGACTTCTTGGCCGTGGACCTCCCAGCCTGCTCTTATATTGGGATTAGGCTGAGGAAGTCGTCGGCCCAGAGCTTTGCTCTGTCTGTACATGAGGGGCAGCTCCCGCCCAGCAGTCCCTCCAGTACATCTAACTTCCATGTTCAATAACTGTCATTATATTCCTCAGAATTTAATGCAATCAAACAATCAGACAAGTAAACACGGTCTGGATGTGATACAATTCACATTGAAGTGATATATTGAACTTCTTGAAGTTAGATAACGGTCATTAGATTCCTCAGAATCAAATGAAATTCAGCAATCAGACAAGTAAACACGGTCTAGATTGAGATAAAGTACACATTGAAAATGCTGACTTCTCAAAGTCATTAAATTGCTTATAATTTTTAAACAATCAGACA
The DNA here is from genome assembly GCF_003368295.1 of Carassius auratus. NCBI lineage: Eukaryota > Metazoa > Chordata > Actinopteri > Cypriniformes > Cyprinidae > Carassius > Carassius auratus. The sequence goes on along the minus strand of NW_020528800.1, from coordinate 495 downwards.
AGTAAACACGGTCTAGATTGCGATAAAGTACACATTGGAAGTTGCTGACTTCTCAAAGTCTTATATTTCTATAATTTTGGAAACAAATCAGACAAGTAAAACACGGTCTGGATTGTGATACCCATAATGTACACATTGAAGTGGCCATATGATTTTTCAACCTTTTCATTATTAAATTTCGGAGAATTTAATGAAATCAAACAATCAGACAAGTGAACACGGTCTAGATTGTGACAAATACACATAGAAGTGATAGAACTAATCCTACTTTTTTAAATGGAGTTTAAACAACCAGACAAGCGGTCGGGTATGGAAAAATTCACATCAAAACTGAAAATGATGTAAAACACGCGTTGCCTCGGACAGCGCGCGAATAATTAGTCACACAAACAATATTAATCCCCTGCGGGAGACTTAAATAGCTGCTTGTATAATTTTAGGCATAACACTGTTTATTGTATATGCTTATCAACTTTATGTTTGTGCAACTAAAAG
>NW_020528799.1:12500-24908 GCF_003368295.1 Carassius auratus | reverse complement strand
ATATATATATATATATATATATATAACCACTGTTATTAACCCTTAATCAGCCCTTGGGATCCAGCTGATCCCATTTGAAATATACTTCATTTTTTTTAAAAGGGGTCCCTTCATTTCAGGGGCAAGAAATTCTGTGACTTTTCCTAAATAGTGTATCTAAACTATAGACTGTATAAAAACAGATCTTAACACAGAAAACGGATGAAATCTGGATGATTTATTTGTTCTAAAAGTGTGCAAGAAAAAAAATACCATTTAAGGTATTGAAAATGAATGGGAAAAGTTAAAAATATATTTTATTTATTAATAAAATACGACCTGCTAGCTAGCTAATAGAATATTATGAGATTTAAGCATTCGAATGTGGAGTCATGTGTACTTATTTTAATGAAGACACTGACCTTTACGATAGGGCTCCAGAACCACATCTGACTGGACACACAGTCTTTTCAAAACAGCGACACCTCTGGGGTTCTTTAGATTCAAGGCCACTGATTGTTTGCCTCTTGCTTGAGTATCTACAGTCATTGGCACCTTTGTCCGATCTACCCGGATCACCCTTGCACCGAAGTCGGCCAGTATCATCCCGCAGAAGGGCGCAGGGGCCAGCCCGCGAGCTCGATTACACGCACTCCTGCCAGAGCCATAATGGAACCTGTTCACACATAAACCTAAAATATTACACGTGAAAAAAAAAAATTTTTTCAAATTATTAAGTAGTGTAGGAGTGGTGGAAACACATTATATTACACAATGTATGCTGCTCGTGAAAGAAAAAAAGAAAAAAAAGATATTAATGAAGCCACAATCACAAACAAATGACAGTTGTTATTTAGGTCACAGTTCACTCCAAGTATGTATCGTTGCAGCTGTCCATTCCAAACTTCTTATTAAACCATTAAACGACCATCTCTAAATAACAACAATCTGTTATTTATGTTTTCTGTCCAGAACACATCTGAGCAAACAACACCTAATAACACAATAGGAGTCATGACTTTGCAACAAAACACACACTACATACCTTTTAAATTTTGCACTTCGAACCAAACGGCTCGGCGCGTGTTTATGACGTAGGCGCACAGGATTGTGGATGTTGTAGTTTTTATGATATATCGTTCACTCTCTCTTTTAATAAATATTATATACATTTAAAATAATATACATTTAAAAATTATTAATTGTATAAGTGACAAATAAGCATAAAGGATAGAGTAAATTAATAAAAAAAATTGAGTGGTTGGTTATTCTACTCACCTAGAGGAACATTATGAAGGCACTTTCATCCATTTTCATTTGTTTGGTTCTGGATTTAAATAAAACTATTTCAAAATGTGGTTAGAAAATAAAATACAAGAGAAAAGGAGACCAATTCGGGACTGTTTCCTTTTCATTTGTTGAGAAAGGGTCTGCTGCTCTACATAACGATTTATGAGCACTACATTTCTCACCACAATTATAGTCTGTCTCAGTGGGTAATGCATTTAGATATTCAGTATGTGCCCATGACATGGTGCAATGAATGATATGGCTTTTTATTACATTTTTATTTATTTTCTTTAATCTTTCTATTTCACTTTGTATATTCGGCTCTGAAAATGAATTCTGATCCTTCAAAAATATGTCTGCCTTAATACAGTACCCATATATTCTAGTCAGTCAGGAATGAATGATTCAAAGGCGTTAAATAAGTTGAACAAACATGATCCGATTTAAAAACCATTCCATAAATAAATGACACTTGTAAGACAGATTTGAACTGACAGGAAAATGTTAACTTTTCTGTAAATTCATTTCCCAACGCTATGCTACATTCACACATGAGTTGACACCATGGGCTTCTCACAATGGCAGTCTTGCACATATATCAGTTCATTAATCAAATCAGTAGTGGAAAAGCCACACAGCTCGTAATACTGAATATACAGAGTTGCAGGAATTACAATTCTTAAGATGTTTCATTGGTTTAATGTGTTGTGTGGGTAAAACACTCAGCAGCGAGGTCAGTTCTCACCAACCTTGACTCAAGGAAAAACTTTCAGTGGCAGCATTTTCAACACTCATTTACATTACCTTGGGTTATATACAAATCCCAATGACTTAGAACTGCATTTGTTTTTATATTCCCCAGCTGCATAAATTGAAGAGTCTTTGCAGCAGAGCCATTTGAGAGTCTCAGTTTATACCATGTTTTTCATGGACCTCCAGATCCATGAGAATTTATTATATATATATATATTATATATATATATATATATATTATATATATATTATATATATATATATATATATATATATATATATACATATATATTACTTCTCAGCATTAGTGTTTTTTTAAGCCTATATTTGTTTTATATTTACTTAAACATTAAGCCTAAGCACTACCTGCATGATTTATTCATATTGCAGTGCATGCTGGGAGCTCAAATCGGCTACATTCTACAGTGTGCAATAGCTTGTTCAGGCCAATTGAAAAAATCCAGGGGGAATGTTTTGTTGGCCTAACATTCAATGTTTCTTTTTTATCTGTAATCCTCATAACATTTATGGATTATTGTGATGTTTTTATCATCTGTTTTAAACTCTCATTCTGACGGCACCCATTCACTGCAGAGGATGTTGGAGATGGAGTTGTTATTTGACCTCACCACTTTCTGTCTGAAGTGATTCAGTTAATTATATCACAATGATTCAGAAAACCTGTCACAATTAACAACTCTCATCTTATAAACATAAAGTTTCACATCAACCACAGCCAAAAGCAACATGACTGCCAACTTTGGCAGAGTCATTTTGAATTCATTGTCAGACTTCCAACAGTGTCTAGGCAATTAAATCAACCTTATTCTCACTGAGAAGCCCTAGTTTTGCCTATAATTTCTTGTCGGTTCATGAAAGAAATTTGATTGCGCTTCGGATGAAAAGGAGCTGACATGACTTGTCACTGCCTAATGAACCAATGAAAGTGAGAAGTGCCCTCTCTTTGAGGACAGAAGAGACTTCAGCAGTCATTTAACTAATGTAAGTCTTATTTGAGTTGGTAATTCAATGAATGCAGCTCAGCACAAAAGCACCTATTTGTGTTCGACATCTCTGACGTTTTCACACACAGAATGAATTGCTTTACAAGAATCTCATTCATTTGCGGCATGTCATTTTGATCACATCTCTCATAATGAAATCAGGACACCGGAAAAAAAGACAAGCTCTTCTTAATTTTCACTTTCTTTGAGTTTTAGAAACTCAGTAATATTAATCAGTGCAAACAAAGTATTTTGTTGTCAGTGAGTAGAATAATTGCTCCAATGAGGAAACTAAAGTTTTTCTTTTTGACATTTCCTCTATACACAACTATTGAGTAAAAAAAAAAAAAAAGTACAGACCAAAAGTTTGGACACACCTTCTCGTTCAAAGAGTTTTCTTTATTTTCATGACTATGAAAATTGTAGATTCACACTGAAGGCATCAAAACTATGAATTAACACATGTGGAATTATATACATAACAAAAAAGTGTGAAACCACTGAAAATATGTCATATTGTAGGTTCTTCAAAGTAGCCACCTTTTGCTTTGATTACTGCTTTGCAAACTCTTGGCATTCTCTGATGAGCTTCAAGAGGTAGTCACCTGAAATGGTCTTCCAACAGTCTTGAAGGAGTTCCCCGAGAGATGCTTAGCACTTGTTGGTCCTTTTTCCTTCTGTCTGCGGTCCAGCTCACCCCAAAACCCATCTCGATTGGGTTCAGGTCCAGTGACTGTGGAGGCCAGGTCATCTGGCGCAGCACCCCATCACTCTCCTTCTTGGTCAAATAGCCCTTGATGCCTTCTGACTACAATTTTCCTAGTCATGAAAATAAAGAAAACTCTTTGAATGAGAAGGTGTGTCCAAAACTTTTGGTCTGTACTGTTATATTAGTTAGTTTATCAACTAGCTAATATATGCTTTTTTATCATAGATTTTCAAGGACATGTGTTAAAGTCTTCAAAATTTGGCCTAAAATGCTAAGGCAACAAAGGCAAGTTGTTTACTTTTTGGAATAAGCTTCTCATCACCTACGATGCCCTAAAATGCTTTTTAAAAAAAAAAAGCATTTTGAACATATTGCTTGTCATGGTTGCCTTAGAAACAATGTTTGTGTTAAGTAGCACAGCAAAAAAAAAAAAAAAGGAAGAAGAAGAGGAAAGGAAAGGAACAAAGGTTGCTCATTTCCACAATAAGGATTGACATTTTAGACATAATCCCCAAAGAGTCCCAAAATACAGCATTGTCATCTGCTGATTATGAGGTATGATATTATACATGTAGGTGTGTTTGTTCTCAAGCTAAGTCAAAAATCAAAAGCTATTATTACCAATAAGACTGTGTAACATATCTAAAGAATTATATAATCAATGACAAACAGATGCAAAATCATTTATGGAAAACCAAAACAAAGCAATGTATTTGTTATGTAGAGAATCAACATGGAATCGTTTGGATGCCAAAACATTCTTCAGTACTGGTAATTGGATTCATTTTGAATGGCCAAGCAGAGAACAAGGGAATCAGTTGTTTCTACACTACATGTGCCAGTTATGTGCAAGAAGAAACATTGCAAGGACACACAGTATAGCTGGCTTTCACAGAGATTATATACAGACCACTTAACACACTTCAGTTTTATACATCACGACTGGTATCTTGCCTGGCTGTTGTGTGCCATGTATTTTTTCAGTTATTCACATTATAAATAGTATAAGAATAAGAAGCCTGTCTTTCTTCCTGTCATTCTCTCATTTCAAATGCCAAGCAGAGAACAAGAAATCAGTCAAAGTATGCCTAATGAAAATATATCAAAGTCTGCTCTATAAATGTCCTCCGCTATTCTCATTCATATGTATTTTCCATCGAAAAACTGCACAGCTCCTTCGAAGGAGATAAATGTCTCAGTAGAGATCTTGTGTTTTTATGAAGAACCTTTCGTGCATCTCAACTGCAGGAGAGACACTTACATAAGAGGCTTAAGAGAAAATGTCACTGAATATGACATTTAGGCTTTGATTAAGTAATTCACTGGTGTATTACATTTAATATTTGAAATTGATTGTAAGCAGGCTACTGTCTGTACTGTATAAAGTGGAAACTGAATCAATTCATAACTAGCTCAACAAAAAAATCCACCTGGTATATTTAAATGAACTAATTTAATTCCTAAATAAAATGCTAATTGAATGGGAACAGATGCATCTTATGTAATACACAGATATGGGGAAAATATATCATTTATAATTTTTCTATGTTATATTAATTTATTACTTAAAATGATCAATATTTAAACTGGCAGTAATAATCTTTAACTAATAAGAGAATGTCAAAGATGCTACATCAGGATGGCTGACTTTTTACTGATGTGCACTATATGTAGACAGGACAGTAATTTAAGCAGGGCGGTCTTACTGTAATTTAAGAATGACCTGCCTATGATTACATTTTCCTCTAGGTTTAAAAAAAGAGTTCAATAGCATGACCATTCTCTCTTCCTTTAACTAAATGTTTCATCAGTCATGCACGGCTGAATTATGATGTCTGTAGCATATATTGAACAATTGCAAGCATGATATGATTAACTCAAAATTAGATTTTCTTATGCACATAACTACTTAGAACATAATGTTAGTATAAAATAAATAATTCCCTTTGTCATGAGCGGAGTTTTTGATATGTCTGAGCATAGCGTTGAGAGTATAAATAAAGGCTACTGTTCAAATTAGTTATATATTCTTGATTATTCATGCTGTCCACTGTTCAGACATCATGCAGGGGTGTTTAATATTCTCCTCTGTGCACAGTTAATTAATCATTGTGCAGGGATCAAAAGACTGTGGCCAGTTGACAGTCCTACTCGTTTTATTACTTTATAAGGTTTTGCAGATGTTATTTCAGTGTTATAAAGATGCTCTGGGTATTAAAATCGAATCAAATCAAATAAAAACAAAATCCAGCTCTTTTCATTTCAGGAAATTTTGCATGTTGTATTTTTCACTGTTAGTATCTTACAATGATGCGGTGGATATTAAAAGAAAATTAAATACCTGACTACTTTATCACGTTACTAGAAAAAAATATGTAATATGGTAATTTCACACGCACCTGTGTGTTTAAATTTCAGCTCACACTGCCTCAATGAACACCTTTTGCCTTTAGTGATTATGTCACATAATGTTCTTTGTGTTTCCATCTGTGCATCGATGGGGGTGGGCAGTGGTATGTGCATCACATAAAAGCAACATTAAACCACATAATCACATGAAAGCAACAGAGGACGCAGTGAACAATAATTTCCATGCAGCTGTAATTTCCCTGGCTTGCTTCAATTTTGTGATGATGGCTTGTGGTTGGAGGAGACAAGAAATTAGTCAAAGCTTGTTAAAATGAAAAACATCAATAAGAATAACTATTAAGAGTCTTAAGAACAATTTCAAAGCAGGTCTGTCTAGATAAAGGGATCCTCTTTCCTACTGTTCTTTACATCCAGTTTCAGCAGGAGTCAGGATGCTGGATAACACACTGCTTTTGATCCTCAGGGAAGATTGCATCATCCTTTCTGTAAGGAACAGAGAAAAAAAAAAATTGTGTGTGAAACATGTTGTAATAAAGGAAAGAGACAAAATTCACCAGCCTAGTGACGCACAATGCAACACTCCCACACGTCTATGATGGAAAGAGAGATGTTAGAACGTCTGGTTCTGCTAAAAGATCTTCCTTCAATTAGTATCTTTGCACCGACAGAGCTGAGATCAAAGCAGATGTGGAGATGCAGGAGAGGATGTTCAGACGCTGACATAACATATGTGTGAAAGCTGTGGGTCACCAGGTCACTGGTCTATCTATCTATCTATCTATCTATCTATCTATCTATCTATCTATCTATTCTTGTGCTCTGCGAGGGCTTTCATTGTGTGCGTGTGTGTATGTGTTTTATTTTTTATTGATCTAGTATTATATTAAACAGCCAACAAGCTGTTTCTGATTTGTAAACACAAACAATATGAGTCTAAGAGTTCCTCATGATCTTAAAGAAAATACTGAAGAAATCGCTAAAGACTTGTAAATTGCGTTTCCGAATGATTTTGTTTACAAAATAAAAGGAACATTTATTTATGTATGTTAATTAACAGCACTACGAAACAGCTTTTTCTGTTTGCATCACTGGTTTTTGCAGGATTGTTAGCAAGTTTTTGTCTTTATGAGTAAGTCACTCATTATGATAACCAAAGGGTAGGATTAGGTTTGTGGGGAAGATGCGTGTTTTTTTTTAGATAAAAACAAATGAATGTTTTATTAATGTTTTTATTCATTAAACGCTGAGTCATTCAGGAACAAAACAAGTAAAACACTGAATCATTGATACAACTGATCAAAAATTGATTCTTATTAATCACCGATTCCAAAGTTCACAATCCAGTCCACAAATAATTCATAACAGTAATATTGGTTCTTGTATAAAAGGTACTGGTGAATGATGGTTGAAAGGTAATACTAATTAAACTCCAGCAGTCACTCCATGGGTTTATGCCTCAAGTTTAATATGGACGGCGTACATGGATGCCTCATGATATTTAAACTAAAGGATAGCAATAAATTTGTATGTCTTCATACAGGCCAACACGATTCATTGTAAAAAATCCGACATGGATGTCTATTCAGTTGCTTGCCAGCATGATTTCTGAGCCAATTAGAAATAATAAGCAACACCTATCTCATTATATCACCACATGTGCCTGTTAACATTGTCAACACAAACAATTACATAGAAATAATGTTTCCTATAAAAAAAAATAGCAGTCAGTGTTTTGGCCACAGAAGATTGTCTTGTTTTTGAGACATTGTCCGACGTCCTAATCTGAAATTGTGGTTTTCCAGTTGTGCCCTGTTGCTCCACATGTTCTGTTCAGCTTCCATTGTACCGTTCACAAACACAGAGGTGAATCAGATTGTGGCATTACTATATACCACAGGGTGCATTCATGTAAGCTATAAAATGTCTGGGTGAATTTCAGACAGAAACAGAAAGCGGACAAAAGAGAGCAAGGCATTGTCAGTCTGTGCTTTCAGCAAAATGAAGCCATCTCAAAAACACTTCAACAAACAGACAATGAATTTTACCTTGACTGAAATAAGCATAGCTTGATGTGAATTGTGAATGCGTATGGCTCTATGACTTACATGGCCAGTTCCTGTTTGAATATGACGCTGGCTATAAAGGCTTTTATGAGAAGCAAACTAAAAACGGCCCCAGCTGCTCACACACAAAGTCAACTCTGCAGCTGACATCCTCGTAATTGAGTGATAGCATGACGGATGTGTTTAAAAATGCTCTCTGATGCTTCACATCGCAAAACATATTCCCCTGTTCATGTGCTTAGCAATTTTCAGAATAAATGATTATAGTGCTAGTGATTATTGTTCTTTGATGAGTCAAACAAAAACAGAGTGACAAAATAACATATTTTTATATATATATATATATATAAGTATATATATTATATATATATATATTATATATATATATAATATATATATATATATATAATATAATATATATATTTATATATATATATATATATATATATATATATATATATAGTACAATTGGCATATGATTTATCATGGATGCCATTTTTTAAATTATGTACTGTTGTTATTTTTTTAATCGTTTGCAACAACCCACATGTAACTCAGTAATTTTTTGTTCAGCAAAGATATTTTCAAAGCACTGTTAATATTAAATGTCCAAAGTTGGTTTTCTATTACAAACTTTTATAATAGAAACTAAAAATTGTTAATAAATTGAAATTAGTGTAAATAGACTTAACTTAAAGTAAAGTAATTAACTTGCCTTAACTAGAAGTTTCAACAAATTTTAATTTAAGTAATATTGCAAGTGTACACTTTGATGTTTAGCTATTTGAATTACATTCAATTATTTTGATATTTAAATAATTCAATAATAAGTCACCTTGCAGCCCCTTTTTTGGAAGTTTCATGAAGGGCACCTGGTTGAGAACCATAGATTTAGATATTTTCCTTTTCTGTTTCTTACTAAAATTATTTAATAAATGACATATTTTCAAGTTTATAAGTGATTGTGAAAGAACACAGAATCATTTATCTCTAAGATAAACAGCATTTCCATGGTGCCTGTAAAGCTCATAACTGTACAAGTATATAAGCTCACAATATTTATCCAACAAGAAACGCTTCAAATTCTATTTCAAATGTTTATGTTTACACATACCCCTTTTTTAACATTTGTATTTTCAGTCAAGACAGCACCACCTCCATTGTGCCATTTTTGTTGAGACATAAACACACTCCATTTAAAACCGTTTCACATCATTGGATAAAAATAACACAGCAGTTTCAAATCTCCTTGACTTTTAATTTAAACCTCCATTTCCATATTGATTATTTGTTATTGTAGTGAATTGTTCCTGCAGGTTCTTCTTTGTCCTTATATAATGTGTGGTGAGACATGCTGTTTCACACTAGAAGCATGGAGAACGAATGAAACATCATTCACCTTTAAGACCATGTCAAGACCAGTTCAAAAGACCTTGAGAATGATATAAAGACCCAGGTTTATACCACACAATTTAGAGTCTGCCAAATGGACCGGATCCCAATCTGCTGGGTCAAAGCATGGTCAATTACTCAAAGCCACCTGCTACAAGTCTGACGCCGGGTCCTGGTCAAGCTCTCCACAGCTCTCTGACAAAAAGCAGATGGACATCCAGCTGTTCCATGATTCTGGGTGTGATAATGAGATGTGCCGTCTCCGTAGAGAAAGACAAGTGCAAGAGAGAAGAGACATTTGACTGCCGTTTGTCACCCTCAGTGAAACATCAGTTCTATTGTGGGATTGACTGGGGACAAGGGAAGGGTAAGCTTTTTTAAAATGACCAAAATGCTGTTCACTTTGATGCACAAGAGCTTCTTGTGTTGTCCTCTAGATGGCAGTGTGTTCACCCCAAAATGAATGCTCTTCCAGACCTGTATGATTTAATGTCTTCCTTGGAACACAAGGTGAATTTCCTGCATCATTTTCAATAGATTGCTGAAGGATGACATATTTTGGAAGTTAGCATCACCCTGGTTTCTGCAACAACAAAAAACCTATTGGATACTACTAGTTGCTTATTAGCATGCATATTACTAGAATGTAAGCCATTTATTAGTACTAATTAAGAACATTTTTGCCTTATTCTACATCCTTCATTCTACAACAATTAACACCTTACTACCTATTAATAAGCAGCAAATTAAGAAAAAAGTCATAGTTAATAGTGAATAAGTGTTCCCTATTCTACAGTGTTACTGGATTTTTCTACCAGCAAGCAGTTAAAAAGTTAGAATTTAGCTATAAACTACACCCCAGTTGGTTAAAGGATAGTTCACCCAAAAATGACAATTCTGTCATTTATTACTCACCCTCATGTTGTCCCAAACCCATAAGACCTTCATTCATCTTCAGAACACAAAATAAGATATTTCTTGATAATTCGAGAGCTTTCTGACCCTGCATAGACAGCAACACAACTGAAAAGTTCACGACCCAGAAATGTAGCAAGGACATCATTAAAATAGTCCATATCAGTGGTTCAACTGTAATTTTACTTTTTGTTTTGCATTGTGGCACCCCTCTGAATGCATGTCAACTGACACAGAAGAGAAGGAACTGTTGCGTTAAGTCATTATTTTAGCTTTCTTTGCGCACAAAAAGTATTCTTGCAGATTCATAAAATTATGGTTGATCCACATGGAGTCACATGGACTATTATGTCATAGAATAAAACATGAGTTTGTGTAAATACAGACATCATTTTAGACACTTACACAAAATCCCACTGACTTTGGAACAATTGAACCCTAAGTGTTAAAATGCTGACTTGTTTCCAGGTTTTGGCCTACAAAATGACTCTATGATCAGGATATGGGCTGTCAAGTTCCACAATGACAAAAAAAAAACACCATAAAAATTTTATAAAAGCGGTCCATATGACTCACGAGCAGCATTTTAAGTCTTCCAAAGTATATCAACCACTTAATTTAAGTGATTATTCACTGTAAACCTAGCCCTCCTTAAAGCTATCATAAGACTTTTGAGTCTGTTTGACAATGAAACGGTTCACAAAAACTAAATGTTTTCTCACAAACAGGACCAGTTCTCGAGTTCATGTCACTGATGAAGATATCATATGGCTTCAGAAGACCTGGAGAAAATGGTGAGATCAGAGTGACACCCTTATCTGCTGCTGAAAGAGTGTTGTATCGGTTACCCATTTCATTTTCTTTGAAACACACCTATACGCTTTCGTTTCCTGCTGCTTTAGTTCAAGGAAAATTCAGCTGAAGGACACATTTGTCCCAAGTCTTTGCTATACTAGGTGGGAACAGATGCTCAAAAGGCTCTCAGATCTTCATATAATCTACCACAGCCTTTACATCTTGCAACTAAAACAATTTTAAAATCTCTGTAGGTTTAAAAGCAGGCTTGTGTTTCAGTCGTCGGGTTAAGTGATATTCTGATGCAACATTTGATGCAGCTTTGATAAACATCATGGAAAAACATCTGCCTCACGAGAACCCACCAACAAGAGGTGCTGGATTTCCTGTCGTTCTCCAACCCATGGACATCAGGCAAAGGCAAGCTATTTATGGCCGTTCTTGAAACACGAGGTCCGTTCGTGATGGTCACACCAGCCAGTTTCTACTGGCTTCAGCCCACACGGAGGATTCAAACATTTATGAGTAATAAAAGTTCTTAAGACAAGACGGCTCTTCAATGCTTTATCTATAATGATAAAGGTTAAATAATCCCGCAGACTGGATTTTGAGGGCAGCTGTAACTAGGGCAAAAAACAAAAACTGTAAAGCAGGAACAGGATTGGTAGACACTTTATTCTAGCTAAGCACCTTTGCACATTCCAAGGACATTTTACACTTTGGTGTGAAGAAATGATCATGTGCCACATTCAACTTGTTTACAGAACACCAATGCACGCATTTACAGTCCCACAAAAATCAATTTTTAAAACCACTGGTAGACCCACTGAAATTACATTTTCTTGTGTATCATTGCAGTAATAAAAATACTGACATGAGCGAGTTCAAAAAGGCATTTTATGGTAAGAAGTAAATACAGCTTTGCATTTAAGAAAATCTCAAAGTATTTTAGTGCTTACTATCAGGGGGGGGGGGGTCTGAAAAATATGTGCAACTTACTTCTAACTTTATCAATAAAGTTTGTCCTTATCAAGTATCTCCAAACTGTACTGTAAATCAACGTTTTATCTTTTTCATCTAAAAATAAACAAACAAAAACAATTTTTGTTCATTTTACAAATATTTTTTTAACCAAACA
>NW_020528799.1:0-7500 GCF_003368295.1 Carassius auratus | reverse complement strand
CCTTTTTAAGAGAAAAAAATTCACAGTGGCCAAAATTAATGTGTCACATATTATATTAAGGAGAAAATTAACGTCATAGGCTATATGTGTGCCCTTGGCATCAAAAAGTGCGAAACTCCCCGGTTCACGGGGTCATTAGTATAGAAATACTTCAGTCAGGGTTGCCCATAGGGGTTGCCTAAATCTCTGACGCTGCCTAAATCCCCTCATGTTTCCAGACGGCGCCTCTTAATGAAGCTGAGAGGGCTCTGTGGACACAGCACACTGCTGGAGTGAGGACTTGTGGTCATTGGCCGTGGGATTTCTCATGGGAGATGGAGAAGATGTCTGACTGGCAGAGGTTGCCAGAGTCTGCTCTCCTCGTCGCACACAAGCCGTGTATTATCAAGGGGCCACTGCAAACAACGACCCCTTCAGCATCTGCCATGCTCAACTTAGCACAGACACCGCAGGGCTTACTGCGCTCGTTCATGAGAGAACCATGCAAACCAGGATTTTCAGTAAAATGAGCTTAGAAAGCGGTACAGATGGATTGCATATTATTTATTTAAGAATTGAACCAGTAATAGAAAAAGTACTTATGAAACAAATATAGGCACATTATTAATTTTCACCAGCCAATTATATACAGTAAGTTAAATTTTATGCATTGAAAATAATTATCAACTACTGCAAAAATTATGACATTATTAGACACCAAGTCGTAATTATGACATAAAAAGTCAAACTTAGGAGATAAACCTTCATAATTATGAAATAAAAACAAAATATCAAAAAACAAATAATGATATTAGTAATTGTGTGAAAATTGAGATAGAAAGTCATAGTTATGACATAACCTAAAATTAGGAGTGAATAAGTATGACATGAGCAAAAATTCAGAGGTAAAATATTATGAGACAGTCATAATTATGACATAAATAGACACAATTATATTAAATTGAACGACTTCTACTATTTGTCAATCTCTTAATTTCAAAATTTTATGTAATAATTGGGATATACCAAAAAAAAATCATAAGCTTCCTTATTTACAGTGTATATATATATAATAATAAGTATTTATCCCAAACTAGAACCTCACAATACTGAAAATCACCAACAATGAATAAAGCTTGTGGTCTACATTCATAACGTTATGTAATGTGGATTATATTCCGATTCAGCCTCTCAACAGCAGTAAACATCGCCACCAGGTGGAAAAAATACCCCACTGCAGGGTTTGTCCACTAAAGACCCCAAGTAGGCATTGAGCAAATCAAATGTTCAATAATGTGCTATTAACAGGTGGCTGGTTAAACAAAACTGCTGTCATTACTTTACAAAAACAGCTTTCCTTTTGAGTACAATCTATATGCTGGTGGTTTATTTTAGATGAGGTTTTGATGACTTTTCCATGCTTTTTCAATCAGTTGAAATGGTAGTTAAATGATTATATAAAATTTCAATCCTCCTCTACATGAAAATAAATCAATTTTTTTCACAGATTACACAAGCAGCCAGTCAAGGAATATTGATCTGTATTTCTACCAGCTGTGTTCTCACTTAAGATATCACAGATGTTTCATTTGTCGTCTAATACAGACTTTCTGCTACAATCATCACACGCTGAGAGAGAAGTGCAATGAGACCTCTTTTGTCTACTCTTTGAGAGGATTCTTAAATGTCTCAATCATTTTATAATACATCTTTAAATTTAGCTGACCACACACACACACACACACACACACACACACACACACACAGATTTGAATCACAAAGACAGAAAATGACTAAGAATCAAAAGGTTTGACTGCTATAAGCACAGAGTGCTGGAAAATAATGGATCACTTCAACTTGTCAAACTAAATGTCCTGACAAATGAGCACTTTGATTAAAATCGGTTTATTTCAAAATAAAATAGATTAAACCCAGTGCATGTTGTTCATGAAGTATAAAACAAGTTCTTTTTGGCTACAGCTTGATATTTGCAATAAATATGAATTTTCATAAATAATAAAACAGTGATAATATAATACGAAACTGATTAATTTCTTTCAAGTGTAAAGTTCCCTCACATAAAATAGTATCTCTTGTCATCACACATTTTGTGTCCCTGATTCTTTATGAGAGCTCATTTGCATACCGGCGCTTCTGCTTCAATCAGAACATAGAATGCAAATGAGAACCCAGGCAGCTTGATGCGTTCTCCAGGCGGCAGCTCACTTCCCTTCAGTGGAGGAAGTGTTCGGTCATCCACCATCCTCAGCACTTGTCCATTCAATTTGACTGACCTACAAAATGGACAAAAAAGTTGGATTTAACAGTCTTGTTACTACAATAGTTGATGCATAATTAGTCGAATGGCTTCAATTTTAGGTTAAAATGTATAAAAAGCTGACTATTCTGTGTAGTCTTTCTAATATGAGGTAATAAATATAAAGTAAAGTGTAGTGTAACATGACTGCATTGTACATGTCATGAGACATTACCTTGAATAAAGACTCTGTTGGCCAGTCTCAGCTGACTGTAGCACAAATGCTTTTTATTTATTTATTTAATCAAAAATGGTACAAACAGTAACAGTGTGAAATATTATTACAATTAAAAATAACTGTTTTTCTGCTGTATTTTCATATATTTTCAAACGTCACTTATTC
The DNA here is from genome assembly GCF_003368295.1 of Carassius auratus. NCBI lineage: Eukaryota > Metazoa > Chordata > Actinopteri > Cypriniformes > Cyprinidae > Carassius > Carassius auratus. The sequence continues at coordinate 4,861 of NW_020528799.1, read as the reverse complement.
TGATGGCAAAGCTGAATTTACATGATCCTTCAGAAATAAATCTAATATATTAAAGTTTCTGTAGACCTTTTTGATGAACAGAAAGACATTAACTGTCACTTTGAATCAACTTAATGTTGAAAATTTGTGCATTTAGTCATAAAAAAAATGTAAAAGAATATGGTTAAAATTAACATGCACAATAAATATCCAATGTCTATCAATATAATGCTTTAAAAAAAACATACATACATACATTCACACACATATATATATATATATATATATATATATACACACACACACACACACACTAATATAACTAAAATAATTAACATAATATCCATTAAATATATAACATAGCCATGGTGGTGCATTTACTCATTGACACTATTACCCATCTCATTACGAGCCAAGTGTAAAGGCCAAACTCAGTTCAAAGGATTGAGGAAGAAAAGAGACTGGTCTACAAACACTGAAATTTGAGCTTTGACTTCAGAATGAACTAAAAGTTGAATGGAAAAGGATCTTATTACAACCTCTGGCCACATGTAACATGATCCGAGTTCAGTCAGAGAGCATTACCTGCTATACAGAGATGCTAAACTTGAGCTTGGGAGCGTGATCGCTTCTTTAATACAATTACAAGGCTTAAAAGGGACTAAGAAGCAGGGTTATTTTCATAACAGGCCAATTTTCCCCAGTGAACAGATTAGAATATGCCTCATGTTAAGCAAATGCATTTGGCAGAATTTGCGGTGCTCAAGTAACACCAGTGAAACTTTTTCATGCCATGAAAAATATATTTCATTTAATATCCTATTGATCTCTTCAGCAGGTGGTCAGGCTATCAAGACTTTCATGTCATGCCCAGGGGAAGCCTGTTTTTTATAACACAACAGGGGCAAACACAGTGTTACATCTCATGTCTACAAAGTTAGTGGTAGTCGAACCTTAGCAAAGCAGCAAAATATGCTTTCTGCATGAAGTGTGGGCGAATCATATGGAAAATATTGAAGGCTTGGTTCGTGTATTTTTTTATAAGGGTGCCAATGGTTTTTACCTGTGCAGTTGTCATGTAGATCACAGGACACAGTCCTATTCGCTGGTGTATTTGTGGTATTCCATTCAGCTTGGGAGTATTTGCATAGGACAACAGCTGAGGGCACACAACAAACAAATCACAGGTGGAACCAAGCATGTCCCACAACTCTGGCATTAAAGTGCTTTGCAGCATTCCAGGCAAATGTTATACTGGATTAGACAGGCCTTTTGATTGTGGTTACACTTTGAACCAATAGGAATGTCTTCTAATGCGCTAAACTAACTTCCAGTGCTAAAAATAGAAACTTTCAGAGTACTATAAAAGAAGACAGACACTAAACTAAAGCAAAGACGCACCCGCTGCTGATGTCACGAGCACATTCATAAATACAAGTGAATAAAGGACTATTCAAAGAAGGAAAAGTTGGCAAACGGGTACTACTACAATCTGCAGTGTCGTAAAATGTGCTATAGCAAACGAAAGGAGAAAGGCGTTGAATAAACCAACAATGGTGGATAGTAGTACCTAGTATTCCCAAAATGAACCTGCGCGTCCCGTCCATTTTTACGTTGCGTTGCGCGTCAAAGCGAAGACTTCATTCCTCGTGTTGCTTCAGATGTCATGTCGTTCATTTTGCAGCGATTATTTTATTAAACGACTACATTCAGTTGCTAAAAACTTTCAGCCCTCTTCCTAAAGTTTACCTTGGGGTTTTCTCAAGTTAAGAGGGGAGTGACAGCTCGGCTGGTGATTATTGAGCCGTGTGTGGGAGGAGCTAGCGAGTTTTCTCCGCCTTAATGTGTGTATGAACATTTACCAAGGGCTTTTGATTTAATTTAGACCAGCAAAGATGTTTAACTTTTAGCAGGTAAAGGATTTATATTGTATAGAGCATATATAATGGCATGTGAATGTTGATATATTAATTAATACATAGCCAACAGTATTTAAATATTTTATGATGCTTAGGCCTACATTGCAAAACCATTTTTTTTTTTCAATCACAGATAAACAGATTAATTTGTACATTACATTTTATCTTTACCTCAGTGAAACGTTAAATTAAATTAATTAAATTATAAACATTATATTACATTTTTGTTAAACACACACACACATACAAATATATAAACGTGTTCAGTAAAATAAAGATTTTTATTGAGTGCTGAAAAAATCAATGACCCAGCATCACACAATAATATCTTGAAGTAGAGGAGCACCAACTTTGACACCTTTTTATAAAAAAATAAAACCTTTTTAAGAGAAAAAAATTCACAGTGGCCAAAATTAATGTGTCACATATTATATTAAGGAGAAAATTAACGTCATAGGCTATATGTGTGCCCTTGGCATCAAAAAGTGCGAAACTCCCCGGTTCACGGGGTCATTAGTATAGAAATACTTCAGTCAGGGTTGCCCATAGGGGTTGCCTAAATCTCTGACGCTGCCTAAATCCCCTCATGTTTCCAGACGGCGCCTCTTAATGAAGCTGAGAGGGCTCTGTGGACACAGCACACTGCTGGAGTGAGGACTTGTGGTCATTGGCCGTGGGATTTCTCATGGGAGATGGAGAAGATGTCTGACTGGCAGAGGTTGCCAGAGTCTGCTCTCCTCGTCGCACACAAGCCGTGTATTATCAAGGGGCCACTGCAAACAACGACCCCTTCAGCATCTGCCATGCTCAACTTAGCACAGACACCGCAGGGCTTACTGCGCTCGTTCATGAGAGAACCATGCAAACCAGGATTTTCAGTAAAATGAGCTTAGAAAGCGGTACAGATGGATTGCATATTATTTATTTAAGAATTGAACCAGTAATAGAAAAAGTACTTATGAAACAAATATAGGCACATTATTAATTTTCACCAGCCAATTATATACAGTAAGTTAAATTTTATGCATTGAAAATAATTATCAACTACTGCAAAAATTATGACATTATTAGACACCAAGTCGTAATTATGACATAAAAAAGTCAAACTTAGGAGATAAACCTTCATAATTATGAAATAAAAACAAAATATCAAAAAACAAATAATGATATTAGTAATTGTGTGAAAATTGAGATAGAAAGTCATAGTTATGACATAACCTAAAATTAGGAGTGAATAAGTATGACATGAGCAAAAATTCAGAGGTAAAATATTATGAGACAGTCATAATTATGACATAAATAGACACAATTATATTAAATTGAACGACTTCTACTATTTGTCAATCTCTTAATTTCAAAATTTTATGTAATAATTGGGATATACCAAAAAAAAATCATAAGCTTCCTTATTTACAGTGTATATATATATAAATAATAAGTATTTATCCCAAACTAGAACCTCACAATACTGAAAATCACCAACAATGAATAAAGCTTGTGGTCTACATTCATAACGTTATGTAATGTGGATTATATTCCGATTCAGCCTCTCAACAGCAGTAAACATCGCCACCAGGTGGAAAAAATACCCCACTGCAGGGTTTTGTCCACTAAAGACCCCAAGTAGGCATTGAGCAAATCAAATGTTCAATAATGTGCTATTAACAGGTGGCTGGTTAAACAAAACTGCTGTCATTACTTTACAAAAACAGCTTTCCTTTTGAGTACAATCTATATGCTGGTGGTTTATTTTAGATGAGGTTTTGATGACTTTTCCATGCTTTTTCAATCAGTTGAAATGGTAGTTAAATGATTATATAAAATTTCAATCCTCCTCTACATGAAAATAAATCAATTTTTTTCACAGATTACACAAGCAGCCAGTCAAGGAATATTGATCTGTATTTCTACCAGCTGTGTTCTCACTTAAGATATCACAGATGTTTCATTTGTCGTCTAATACAGACTTTCTGCTACAATCATCACACGCTGAGAGAGAAGTGCAATGAGACCTCTTTTGTCTACTCTTTGAGAGGATTCTTAAATGTCTCAATCATTTTATAATACATCTTTAAATTTAGCTGACCACACACACACACACACACACACACACACACACACACACACAGATTTGAATCACAAAGACAGAAAATGACTAAGAATCAAAAGGTTTGACTGCTATAAGCACAGAGTGCTGGAAAATAATGGATCACTTCAACTTGTCAAACTAAATGTCCTGACAAATGAGCACTTTGATTAAAATCGGTTTATTTCAAAATAAAATAGATTAAACCCAGTGCATGTTGTTCATGAAGTATAAAACAAGTTCTTTTTGGCTACAGCTTGATATTTGCAATAAATATGAATTTTCATAAATAATAAAACAGTGATAATATATACGAAACTGATTAATTTCTTTCAAGTGTAAAGTTCCCTCACATAAAATAGTATCTCTTGTCATCACACATTTTGTGTCCCTGATTCTTTATGAGAGCTCATTTGCATACCGGCGCTTCTGCTTCAATCAGAACATAGAATGCAAATGAGAACCCAGGCAGCTTGATGCGTTCTCCAGGCGGCAGCTCACTTCCCTTCAGTGGAGGAAGTGTTCGGTCATCCACCATCCTCAGCACTTGTCCATTCAATTTGAGACTGACCTACAAAATGGACAAAAAAGTTGGATTTAACAGTCTTGTTACTACAATAGTTGATGCATAATTAGTCGAATTGGCTTCAATTTTAGGTTAAAATGTAATAAAAAAAGCTGACTATTCTGTGTAGTCTTTCTAATATGAGGTAATAAATATAAAGTAAAGTGTAGTGTAACATGACTGCATTGTACATGTCATGAGACATTACCTTGAATAAAGACTCTGTTGGCCAGTCTCAGCTGACTGTAGCACAAATGCTACAATGGTGCTGTTGGCTGTGTGTGCAGGCAGACTGATCATGACTTCATTTTT